>NC_072731.1:231424451-231458594 GCF_026930045.1 Uloborus diversus | reverse complement strand
AATTTAATGTCCTTGGACAAATGAGTTTATAATTTCTTCTTTAGTTTTTAAGTTTTCAAAAAAAAAATCTTATAAGAATGACTAGGGAGCAGCAGAGACTCTACTCACCAACTCCCAGCTTCCGATTGTTTCACAACTGGAACTCACTTTATCCCTCCTTCTCCCCCTCAAATAACTCCCTTTTAAGGGCCATTGTAATAAACAAAATTTTATCTCTAAACAGAGTGTCTGAAAGAGAATTCTCCTATCTTGAAATGACATAACATCAAAACTGTGTAAGACAGAAAGGTGTTTTGCTGTTATTTCATTTCAAAACACAACAAACTTTATATTGAATCAAATGTAAAACAGAATTAAAATTGAATTCTGGGATTAATCTTCAAACTCTCGCTAAGTACAGGCATTTGATCATTGTGTAACTTTTAAGGCTTTCGAAAATATCTAAAAGTGTTTTAATTACTTTGACTACTGCTTATTGTTTAGTTTACCGTTATAAACATTGAAATGTCTTGCTATATCCATAAACTTTACCTAAAAATACCTATTAGTATTTTCTTCAACACTAGATAAATAACACCTAAACAAAATGTTTAAATTAGCTTATATTTGAAAAAACTAATTCAACTAGCAAAAAAGGAGGCTAAGAAATTATTATTTTTTAAACTCTAAAATCCCATTTTTTAAAAATAATGTAGTGTTACTTGCTTGTATTGTCAGAGATGTAGTAGTGGATTTTCCCCAAAAATATTTATCGTTAACAATGTGAAGCAATAAAAAAGTTACCTTAATATAAAATGCTCGTAGGCATACATAATTTACAGAAAACAAACTGCTTTGAAAGCATCACTTTCTTATCGCGTTAACGTATTTGTTTCTGCATGAAGCGAATGTATATCAGCTATTGTGTTTAAATTTTTTTTTCTGAATTGTGTATTACTAACGCGTTACTTCCCTCACATCAGTTGAAATTAATAGATCGTTAAAAACTTGTTTCAGTCGAAAAAAATTGGACTGTATCTTCTGTTAGGATATTAAAATGTCGAATCATATACTATACGTATTAATATGTTACACTTGATTAAAATTTTGAACCGTTATAAAACGACTTGATTATGAAAAACTGAATATTTTTGGTTGTTCCTGTAAATTGTCCAAAAATGCGTACATTCTTCATTTTCGGCACGGATCATGCTGTAGTAAATGCAATAACATAATAAAATTACAGAGAAATCCAAGTAGATATACGACAGTTAGAGCACGAACAGACGAGTAAAAGTCATGAGCACTTCTAAACTATGTTGGAAAGTCTAAAACGTGATCAAATGCCTCAAATTAAAAGTTTTAATCATTTTCAGAACTGAATTCAATGTGAAAAACATGCCAAGACTTCGCATATCATAAATCAAAGCAATAAATAGAACACAATTTCATTCAAAAACGCACACAGCACGGGAGAGGGGGGGGGGCAGGATCCGCAATAGAAAGCAGGAAAAGTGCCATTTTTCTTTCCTAGGGCTCCAGCTTTCACCCCTTGGGCACGTTGGGTTAAGGGTGTCGGTTTTTATCCTAGTTAAGGGTAAAATTTAGGCTCCGTATTGGATGCCGCTGGTGCAACAAGCGTTTCACCCCTAAAAGGTGCCCAATGCAACTTGTAGTTAACAGGGTAGAGAGAACGAATGTTCTTACTAGTTCATTCAAAAGGATAATATCTTTCTCAAACTTGTGAATAAGTTTCGTGAACATATCAATTGCAATTGAGACAAAACGACTGGCGCTTTCTAAACTAACCTGCTTTGAAGCAATTATTTATTTTATAACAAGGTAAAATTTTCAGCGGGCACCTCTAATATTTCATGAACACAACTGATTAAAACTAAAAAGCAGACGCCTACCATGGCATCAAATTGGTAGTAAAGCAGTTAAAATCGCTCAGCAAAATAAAAATTTAAAGTGAATATAAAGAGCCACCTAAAGTTGTAACCTTTCGAATAGATGTAATTCGAGTGAAATGCTTTAGCTGTATTAACTATACTGTAATGCCCCTCACAACTTTTTGCACTGATAAAGGAGTTTATTGCATTTGCTCATTCTGGAATTAATTACCCAGAACTCTTAGTTTTGAACGATATTGTCAAACCTATTATGCCAATATATATAAATAGAACAACTTTTATAATCAATTCTCCATGCCCTCCAGGGGAAAGTTCTGGCTAGTTACTACCAAAACACGGACCCCAGCAGAGAAAAAAGCTGTGTTGGTGCATTGATGATGGTCAAGGCATTAACTTTTGCTTACGAGAGAGAAAATTGAATAATCTGGAAGTTTCACACTAATTCCATAACAAGCAGACAATTTGCCCTTTTGACTGGTACTAATATTTTTAATGTACAAATAAGTTTTCACTACCAAAATATTTTCCCCAGTTTTGCAGTATTTCAATTGATATCTTCTGTAATTAAAATCCGTCAAAGATGAGACCTGGCTAAAACATTGAGAAGAGATAAAATGGAGAGAGTGAAGATTTTCATTGATGAAACCAATACCCCAAGTCACGTGATAGATTTTAAGGATAAGTATTAGACAAAATCAGGTTTATTTCGCTTCTTTCACGCAAAACAGGCCAACCATTCAACGTTTTTAGTCGCGTGACTTGAGGTCTTTGGGTCCGCTTTTGCTAAGTCAATGATTGCAGGTCCAATCATTAGCTAGCAAAATGGAAGGAGCAAGCCAATGATTGGACTTGAGATCCCTACATTTTTAATTCCTTCTCTAAGGGCTAAGACCACTTTTGATCAAGTCAGCTAAAGAAAGAACAAATAATAAAAAAAAGAGTTATCAAATTTGGATTATTCGTTAAGAAGCTGCGTTCCACGTACAAAGACAGATACATAAACACTTCAAACATAACCCCCACCGTGATTGCGTCGGGAGTTACAAAGGCACATAAATGAAAATGCATAAATGAAGCTATGTTGATAAAATGTATCATTTCTAACTCTCTTTCATTTTATGCAGACTCATTTTCACTCAACTCCGGAAACTTTATTTAAGTTTTTTCCTCGTGCAATTCTACCAACTCAATACGGAGGACTTCTGACAGATTACGACATGACGGACTGGCTGAAGGACGTCATGTCACCCCAGAAATTGGCAACCCTAGGTGGAGTAGTGCCACATACTACGAATTAGTGATTTCTGATCTCGAGCGATGTTTTAAAGCTCCTTGCTATGTAAATTATGCCATGTTACTGCCTGTAAAATTTGTACAAATGAAAATGGCGCATTAGTTTTGTTTAATATACATTTGTGGATATGACGTGTAACTTTTATGTATCATCTGTGGTGTGTTCGTAATAAAGGTTTCTAACCAATGTTTAAAGACAATTTCTTAACTAACCTTATTCTGTCATAATGCCCGCATTTAGTTCCGGTTACCAAAAACAATGAAAAGTAATAGTTAATTATAAAGATAAGATCCTTCAGCTTTTTTATTGTTGGCAAAAACCATAGACTAACCGTAGAAAAAAACAATGTACGTTAATAGCAATAATAAAACAGTTTTGTTGATAAATTTAACAAATCAGTTTCAAGGCTGAATTTAAGGCAGCATATATTTGTAAATTTTGGGCAATTTGAACTTTTCAAATAATGCAGGTTTTCGAACTTTCTTAGATTCAAGTCAAGTCATCAGTTTAAAACCGTTAAAAAAAAAGCTTTTTTTCGCTATAGCTGTTTAAAATTGCTTTTAATTTCGAGCATATCAACTTGCAATAGTTCGAGTGCAATATTTAACTGTCTTTTCTTTTAAGTGTCAATCCATTGCATATAATTGTAGAATACTGTTAAGGAAATTGTAGAGTTTTTATTTAAAAACTAGTTAAGATATTTGGTAGAATGTAAATGGTATGCCATGTTATCATTTTAAGTGACAAAAGTGAAAATTTGAATACAATTCGACAATTGATTCTCCTATCATTTGCGGAAACCTTAATCTACGCATATCATGACATGTTAGTTGTAACCTTGACAACTGTTGATGCTTATTGATTTAGAAAAACTATTAGACGAAAGTTCCTATATAAATCGAACTATGCATTTGTTCTACTTAAGATCTTATTCGTTACTTACTTATTAGTTTATCACTTACGCTCCTTTACTTCACACTGCATTATATTTATATCTTAATCTTTTTGAATGCCTAAAAGTCATATTTATGCTATATTTTCACAAAATCGAACAAGAAGCAACACGAAGACGAAATGAAAAATGTTAAAATTCACATCAAACTTGCATTAAAAAGCAATGAAGGGGTTGTGTATAAATATTTTTCTAAAGTTGAGGTGAAACGTTTGTTCTATTCGAACACAAATGGCGATGCGGAGCGAAAAAGCTGTTTCATAAAAACACAAAATATTGCTCAATAGACTGGGATCTGAAGGGGGTTGAGCATGCATGGAAAGGCTGACGCAATATTATTTCTGATTATTGTTACAGGCACGATGGTGATTATAAAACCACATGTCGTCGCCCCCCTGGGTGGTCGACAACCCCGGGGGAGGGGGGAAAGTAGTAGGGGAGCCTTTTTCTAAAACACTCATAACTCGCGAACTATTTGAGATAAAACACTGAAAAAAGTGGCAATCGACGCAACAAAACAAGGGCTTCAAAAAAGCTAAATATAGTTATGGACCTATCTTTGTTGGTTTCTGAGTAAAATTCCACTTTCGCAAACAAGCAAAATTTTCGAATAAAATGCGCAAAACAAACTTTTTTTGACCAAAATAAATTCCAAATCAAAATTGTTTGATTTTTTTTTTTTTCAAATAATGTGCAAAATATCATTATTCAGTTTGTTAAAATCAATTAAGTACTGTTAACGCGTTGAAAAACAAAATGACAGTAGCAAGCTCGAACACGATTTGCATTATAGTTCAAGATCTGAAGGAGTATTTTGAGCATGCATGGAAGACCTGACGCAAAATTATTTCTGATTAATGTCACAGGCACTATAGTGAATATGAAACCACATGTCTTCGCCCCCCTGGATGGTCGACAACCCCGGGGGAGGGGGGAAAGCAGTGGGGGGAGCTGTTTGCTAAAACACTCATAACTCGCGAACTATTTGAAATAAAACACTGAAAAAAGTGGCAAAAGATGCAACGGAACAAGGGCTTGAAAAACCTAAATATGTTTATGGTCTTATCTTTGTTGGTTTTTAATTAAAATTCCTTTTTTAGCAGTCATGCAAAAATTTTGAATAAAATACGAAAAGCTTTTTTTTCAAAGATAAGTTCTTTTTTAAAATTTTTTAACCGTTTAGGGAATTAATAAAACCTGAATTTCATTATTCAGTTTGTTTAAAATTACTTAATTATTATCAAAGCGTTGAAAAGTGAAATAAAAGCAAGCTCAAAAAGCATTTGAGGTAATTCACAAAAAAAAAAAAAAAAAAGTTTACGGAATGTACCTTGAAGACTCGACATAAACCAAAGAAAATTTTGTGGCTCTCCTGTTGTGGCGGTTTTATTTCGTAATATTATCAAAACAATGTCTCAGTTAAGTAATTACTTAATTATTTAACCTTTAACGCATTATAGCTGCTTAGTATGGGTCACAATGGCACTTTTTAAAAAATTAAAACATGCAAGTTTGCAAGTACGAAGTAATTACGGAAAGGATAAACTATCAGGATAACCCTTTTTGCAGATTTTACACCTGAGTTATGAAACATAGTGAGCGAGGCTATTGCCACATAAGCAGCATCAAAATTTCAGTGGAACGTTAAAGAAAATGTGAATAGTCTCTTATCCAGAGAAGTCCTGCAATGGCAATGTCTTCACAATAGCGACTGCAAAACTGCAAAAGAAAACCAAAAAAAAAACATTTAACCTGGGAAATGTTAGCTCAAAAGTGATGTTAGTACATCTAAAAATCATTCCCATACAATAAGCCCAATGCTAGGTTAGGTTCATCAGAATGGTTCACTGAAGCAAAGCGAGAGGTCCGATTTCGTGAATGTAATTGAAAATGATACTTCTTGCAGCAAAACTCTAGAAGAAGCACCCTATTTTAAGAACAAAGTTCAAGTTATCGATGGAATGAATGACTCTGGTTCATAATGTCCCAAACACTACTTTCAAATGTAGCAAAGATTTTGCAGGTCTCCAAATAAAAAATATTAAAATTTTCTCTCCAATAGTCAAACTACACGAGTGGACCTTAAACACGATCGGTACATCTCAATATCGTTTTCATAACTTGAAAACCAGAAGTTCCGGAAAGTACATTACAATAATTTCTTGTCATTTCCATCAGAAATAAATATAATATCAGCTCTTTACCATGCTCCTGCAATTCTTTCCAACATGTGCTAGGAAGTATTGCTCAACTGTACTATTGAATCAATTCCCCTGTACCTTAGCAGTGCCTTTAGATGTAACCAAGTCTGGGTTTCACTTGAATAAAAATAAAACAATAAAGCCCCACACCTTATGATGCAGCCAGTGTTACCAGAGAGTCTAATTCCACCCTGCGCAGGGCAGGCAAGAACTGTAAATAATCTTGTAATTGTTTGATTAATAATTCATCTTGCTGTAAATACTGTGCTTTTAAGACTAAAGCAAAAATCCATTAACTACAAAATACTCGGAAGAAAACGATTCAATAGAACAATTACAAGTCTACAAAAAAAGTATGATCCAGCTTTCAGAATTTCTGATATATTAATGCTTTATGTATGCATATTGATATTCTACAATTATTTTTTAATACGCATTACTTTACTAATTTTATTCAATTAGTTTTTTTAGAACTCTAGTGTATAATTTTATATTTATATTCGTTTTCATAAAAGCTCAAGCTTCTCATTTTTTATATTTATTTAGTACATATTATTTCTTGTATCAATGTTCTTTGTTGAGTAAATTATAAAAAGCAATATCCGCGAAACCAATACCCGCAATATTCGTTTGTGCAAATTGAAAACACAAATTAATAGAAATAAATTAAAATTATATTTGAATTGAAACTACTCTGGGCCTGGTTACCTAGTTCCTCTCAAATTTAAAGCAGTATATAGCAAAATTAAAGCCATAGTTAAATACTTTGCAATTAGAATAAGTTTGTAAACTGATGAATGAATAGTTCGTCATAAGGATAATAAGGCTATTTTTTTCTCCTTAGCATACTGCCGTTTTATTCAATGTGCTAACTTAGGCAAGTGCTTGCATTTTCTATTTCGCTTTTTAACGCTCACGTTAGTAATAATTAAGTAGTTTTAAACAAACTGAATAATGAAATTTCAGGTTTTATTGATTCCCTAAACGGTTAAATAATTTTAAAAAAGAACTTATCTTTGAAAAAAAAAAAAGCTTTTCGTATTTTATTCAAAATTTTTGCATGACTGCTAAAAAAGGAATTTTAATTAAAAACCAGCAAAGATAAGACCATAAACATATTTAGGTTTTTCAAGCCCTTGTTCTGTTGCATCTTTTGCCACTTTTTTCAGTGTTTTATTTCAAATAGTTCGCGAGTTATGAGTGTTTTAGCAAACAGCTCCCCACACTGCTTTCCCCCCTCCCCCGGGGTTGTCGACCATCCAGGGGGCGAAGACATGTGGTTTCATATTCACTATAGTGCCTGTGACATTAATCAGAAATAATTTTGCGTCAGGTCTTCCTCGCATGCTCAAAATACCCCTTCAGATCTTGAACTATAATGCAAATCGTGTTCGAGCTTGCTACTGTCATTTTGCTTTTCAACGCGTTAATAGTACTTAAATGATTTTAACAAACTGAATAATGATATTTTGGACATTATTTAAAAAAAAATCAAACAATTTTGATTTGGAATTTATTTTGGTCAAAAAAAGTTTGTTTTGCGCATTTTATTCAAAAATTTTGCTTGTTTGCGAAAAATGGAATTTTACTCAGAAACCAACAAAGATAGTCCATAATTATATTTAGCTTTTATGAAGCCCTTGTTTTGTTGCGTCGATTGCCACTTTTTTCAGTGTTTTATCTCAAATAGTTCGCGAGTTATGAGTGTTTTAGAAAACGGCTCCCCCACTGCTTTCCCCCTTCCCCGGGGTTGTCGACCACCCAGGGGGGCGACGACATGTGGTTTTATAATCACCATCGTGCCTGTAACAATAATCAGAAATAATATTGCGTCAGCCTTTCCATGCATGCTCAACCCCCTTCAGATCCTGGACTACAATGAGCAGTATTGACAGTGAAAAACAGAAGACGTGAAGCAAATGAAACATCAAAAAGAATATTTAGGCGAAATTTCTCTTAGAAATCCATGTTTAACTGAACTTCCTCCACGGACCCCCTCCGGAAAAATTGCGAGCTTCGCGCCTCCCCCCCCCCCCTTGCCGGCCTCGCACGAAAAAAGAAATTTTTTTTTTAAGTTTTTTGACACAGTTGAACTTATTTTTTCCTGACACATTTTTACGTTTTTTTCCCCCTTTAAATTTATTTATTCATTGTTCTGTCTATTTTTCAGAGCTCTTGTCTGGTTTTCATTTTTAACATGATTATTTTGACTTATAGAAGTAAAATTCTATTTGAAATTCAATTAGGAATGGAAATGTTATCACCAAATTTCTACAACAAGTTTACTAATAAAAATGAACTTTTGAAGCTATAATTTTTAATATGAGTTGTATTTGTATGACGTATTTTTCACTATGACGTAGTTTTCACAATGCTGCCAGCTTAAGTTTGCCTCAATTATAAGGAACCACAGCCCTCTGCTCGCTATCGGTCACCAGACCCCGGATACTGCAGGCGATTTCATTCATCGTAATCAATGTATTTTTGCTGGATGAACTGAAAATTTTGGAGTAAAAGTTTCATCTGAAGCATAATACCCCAGCTGTAAAAATGTGCCTCAACTTTTGCATTTTACATAATATAGTTTTGTAACAATATGAGCTTCATCATGTACACAGAATTAATTAATGTGTATTGTGTAAACTTCCAAGAGTTCCGAGGGGGGGGGGGAGGGGCTGCTGTGTCCTGCATGTACCCAAGCAAGAACTTTTTTTCCCTCATAAATGTGCTTTCTTTTTGAATTAAAATATCGTTACTAGTCTTTCAATCTCAATTATATTTAACGTTTTGGCTGGACAGCACTGCGGAACCCCTGGCATGGACTCGCGGACCCCCGGGAGTGCGCGGACCACAGTTTGGGTAACTTTGTTCTGGGAAATATTCCGTTCAACGGTCGTGGAAAGTAAATAGTGTTGCTCTGACAAATTGAGCTATGACCTTGACACTGATCATCCCCTTTTTTTTTGTTCAGTGAAACTTGTGTAAGTTGACCACTCGCGGTGCAGCACACTTTAGTGGTCAACTTAGACAGGTGGTCAACTTACAAAGAGTTTGTTATAAGATTCTCAGCCAAATTTGGTGCATATTGGTGGCCAATATAGACAGGTGATCAACTTACAAGGGTGGTCAACTTTACAGGTTTTGCTGTATGTTCAAAAGAAAAGGGACGCTTCATTGGTGAGGATTTTGGTCGGAGTACTTTTGTAAAACTACTGAAAAAGTTACCCAGCTCAACTCAGCACCAATTACTCTTCTTTGTTACCCCCAAAAATAGGTAAACATTTTCAAGGTCATCACTCGACTTATCAAAGCCACATTGTTATTAACGGGGCCTCTGTGGCCCCGAGGTAGAAGCTTCGATTCGAATACATATCAAATGAAAGTACAAATTTAACAAAATAATTTGTAAATTGAGCCAATGTACATAAAATAAACTTCCACGCTGTAAAATTGTACTTTGAATACAAGAGAATGAAATATAAAACTGCACAAGAGAAAAATTACAAAAACACTGATTCACATCTTATTTATACAGTAGGTATGTTCATCTGAATGGTTGTCCGGATTTACCGAAGTTCGGTTTAATAGGGTCCGGATTAATGAGGGTTTACTGCATTTGCATTTTGAATAAGTACAAAAAAGTTATTTTTTTATTTTTTATTTTATTTTATTTATTTATTTTTATTTTTTGAGCAGTGACGAATTGTTGTTTTACCTCGCTTGACCGTTTTTGATGTTGTTTCGATTTTTCAGATTATCATGGCGATGAGAATAAGCCTAGCTTGTTGTTTTCAACATGTATTTGGAGACTATAGTTTTCGTCGTCGTGGTTGCAAATCGTCTGCGTTGCGTTCATTCACGTCTTAACTCAAGCCTTTTTTACATTAAAAAACGCGTTGTTCTGTGTAAAACTTTTTTTTTTACAGAGGAAAAACCTACATAGATTAACTCAAATAGTACAACTTCATCTTAACAAATGTTTTCCATACTTATTCTCATCATTTAAGATTGATAAGAAATAAAAACGCGGTATAAGCTGTAAATATAATCTTTATGATAAGAGTGCGAGCGTAAATTGACCGTAATAACTATATTTCTATTACCACATGTTAATTACCATTTTTTTGAATGGATATGCCACGTATCACCTAATCTAGAAAATCAAAAGTCATAATATGACGGGGGCGAATTTCTTCTCCATTTCCATTCCATTCCATTTATAGAAATAAGAAACCTAACGTCCTATTGCAATACGTGTTTGCGAAAATCACAATTTGAATTCAAGACATCAAAATTCAAATAAATGCCATGGGCTGGATCCTGGATATATTTTTTTTCCCTTGAAAAAAATTAAGAACAAAAGTTATTTATCGAAAAGGTATTACAAAATAAATAAATGAAAAGATATGATGTTATTTAGAGCAAATACCAATACATGTGCCCTAAATTTTTGTTCCGAAAAATTTAATTTTATAATCAATCAAAGCAAATGTCATTTCTTTGATTTAAAGAGAAATTGAAATTGAATTTGAATTAAAGAAAAAACTCTCACGAAACTTTTTCGTGTGCTTCTAGTTCCTTATAAATCTTTAAACTCTAAATTCAAATAATGAAATTCATCTTTTCTTGGTAAAAATTCACTATCAGTTGTTTTTAAAAATCCTTGAAGAATTTTAACAAACAGAAAACAAGTCCATTTTAAAATAAATTGTCCGACAGATATAATGCCACTGCACGTAATATTATTTCGACGTACCTGTCAAATATTGATAGAACGCTGTTTACAACTATCAAAACGAAGAAGACGTTCTTCTCAGCATCGCAGTGACGTCACTAACCCTTACGGTATCTTCTCCCGCCAACTTTTGATTGGCTTCGAGCGGTTCGAAAGCAGAACAAGCGACTGGCCCGCTGACCAAGTAAGCAAGAATTAAGGGCAAAGTGAATCTTCCCTTAGATCATGTTGTTCGTGATGCCTAAAGTGCGTTTATCCATGTGGCTCTCGTAGCAAATACATGTCAAATTATGGGCATCTTGCAGTATTTACCATCTTTACTGCCTTTTGTGGCTCTGCTGTATATGCGAGCTCAAGACTCGGCAGCACCACTTACCAAAGATAAATGGGATACTGAATATGATTATATAGTTGGTAAGTCTTTCACTGTTCAAACTTTTTTGTTCGAAATGTATTCTAAGTCCATAGAGTGTCCCATCTATTAGTGTTATTTGCCATGGTGACTTTTGTCTTACGTGTATGATTAGGTTGCATTCGTGTCTTGCAGTTAAATGCAATGTCAAATTAAGTTTAGGGGTCTGTCGGGGTAATTTGGGTAGTCTGGGTAGTTTAGGTATAAGTTATATTTTATTGAAGAAAATGGAAACTATTCTATTGATACACCTACAAAAATTCACAGTAATTAACATCATGCTTACCCATGAATATATGCTGAAAAAATGTTGCCAACACTCTTTTTGAAATTGATAAAAAATAAATTAAACTTTTTGGTGATATCAATGCAAAGCAAGTACTTCCAAATAGTGCTTCTAATTAACCTGCCACTCTATGTTTTTCAAGTTTAGGTATGTAGACATTGCATATGTTTACTTTAATTTGGCATTGAATTGAAGCATTTAACATAATTAGTTTTCATGTAATTAATGATTTAAAAACATGGGGTAATTTGGGTATACATTACATTTTACCAATCAGAAGGACAAATAATAATTTTATTGGACTTCAAACATAGGGATGTATGTGCATTCTCACTACCCAAGGTAATATAAGCTAAAAATGAATTGGTAGGTTCTTTAAATTTGGTTAAAAGTTCTGTAACAGAAAAACTACTTCCCGTTCATTAACAGTTTGTCATATGGTGTTATTTTCAGTATAAAATCTATCTTAATACTTAAAAAAAATAGTATTCATACTATCCCATTATTTCTATTGTACCTACATTCAACTAAGTTTGAAAACATTGAGTAAGATTGTTATTAAAACCATGCTTCGCACTTTAACTATCACTATACCCAAATTCCCCCATCCACGGGGTAATTTGGGTATAGTAAAGCTTATGTCTGCCATTTATATGCAAAAGGGTCTATTAACATGTGATTTGTAGAAAACTATACTGGAAAGTCATAATGTATAGATAAATGTTATACAGGACTGGAAAGTTCAAAGTAGGTCATTTTTATACCCAAATTACCCCGACAGACCCTAGTAAGTTTTTAGCATTTTTGTGAGTTTAAAGTTTTGTGGTAGTTTATGTGTCAATGCATTACGTATAGTACAATCATGGACACTTCAATGGAAGGTCACATCAGTATGACCTCCCAAAGATTTCCTTATTCGTAAAATTTTGTCAAACGATTCGGCAGAAATATCATCATTCGGAAAAAGTTGGAAGCTCTATCTAGAAAAGTTATCATTCGGCAAAATTTAAAGTTCGATTCGGCAAAACTAAGATCATTCGGCAAATTGAGAATGTCTGCTGTTCCAAAAATATAAGTTCGGGGCGCCCCTGCATAAAATCCTGATATTTATTGAATTTAAGTGAACTTTATATTTGGATTATTTAACTGAATTACATTGGTTCTTAAACCGTTTAAAGAATGACTTTCACATGTCGTCGCCTAAGAGCAACAATTGGATTTCTTAGTGTTATTTCTGGGAGGCGACGATATTCAGATCTTTTCATACGTTTCCTACAGAATTAGAATCCAATTTGAAAAACATTTTGCGATGGTTATGCAAATGAATATCATGAAATGAAAATTTAACGATACACCATTTAAATTTTTCCCTCGCTATGCCCAACAAACTAGTCCAACAAGAATTGGACAAAAGCATTGTTTCGCTTGTAAATATAGACTAGTTCAAATAATGTTAATTAGTAATCAACAATTTCGTACAATGTGTTAACACCACCAGGGGTGTGGCCCCCTCCCTAAACAAGAGGGGGAGGTGTTGCCTAAATCCAAGTATTATAATCTACGCACATGTACGCGCTTTCATCCCCCTCCCCCCCGTTACGGAGAAAATATTTTTCTCGATAGCGATTGCCTTTTTTTATCACTGCTTTATGCTCTGAATGATTCTTCAAGGGTAAAGAAAACCTCCTGAAATATTTTTCCACATCATATATATGCATGTACGCAGCCAAGTGTAAATATCTTTTACTAGAAGCAATTAATGCTGTTAAACTAGTAGTTTTGAATAATACTTTTGAACATTTGCGATTTAAAAATTCATCTTTTATCATTTCTTTGTCTTTTCATAATTGGAAAAAAAAGGGCATTGAGCACCTTATACAGTTGGGGACAAACTTAATCCTATGTTCAAGAGCTGATCCCTGACTCCCCCCCCCCCGTTCTCCTCCTTCAGCGAGTAAATATAATCTAAAACTGCTGCATTTGGATGTTTATGCATTTTGAAAAATTCGCCCAAGATCTCTGTTTGTGCCACAATAGTACTTTGACCCTCCAACCCCCATCCTTTTCCGATAATTAGCCCACCTCCTAAAGCTGGATACACCCTTGCATTTTAACCGTATTGTCGGAGGAATGCCATTAAAATAAAAATGGACGAATTTGAACAAGGACAAAAATTTACGAATTTAACGTTGACGACTACGAATTTGACGCTGAAGATATCTTCGCATAAGAGTCAAACATGTGCTCCTGATCATAATTTTTTAAAGAAGTAGAATTTTTCTTAAATTTACATATCTGTCAAGGCCAAAAGCATTTCCATAATCACGTTTTTGCTTTGAGAAAATCACACGTAGATGTGTATTCAATATTTCACATACTTTCCATTTAGCCTCGTGTTACAATTAATTTTCAACTTTGTCGTCAAATCAAAATTTGATTTGTAAATGATATGACCTTTTCCAGCTGCGTTTCTCAAAATCAAACTGAAACATAACACATATTTACGTTGTTTTTTCCTCTTTCCATGTGATTTTTCAGCTCATTTTTTGTTTCCAATCATTTGGTAGTAGTTGAGCATGAATTCAAGACATTGATAACAGCACCATAGATCCGAGTTAGTTCCGCCGAACCAAAGGGTTCTATGGAAATCGATCAAGAGGTTCCACGAAACTCTCGTTGTTTATCTACCCTACTTTCTTTTTAGGAAGCTTTAAAAATCTAATTAAATAATGCATTTCCAAACTTAAATTTTAAACTTTAAAATATTGTTTGTCTATAAAATTTTGTTTTCAGATTTTTTCGTTATATATATATTTTTTAACTTCCTTGTTTAGATTGAAGTATTTAATTTAAAATGATTTTCTCTTTGTCTGCAAATAAAACAATTCAAGAAAAATGTTTCAAACTATGCTACTTATAAAAAAAGGTTTTATGAAAAACGTGATTATTAAAAAGGGTTTCACTCATTAAAAAATAAACATTGACGTATACGTACACATGTTTCATTCCTCAAACCATGGTAAAGGCAGAACTAAATGCTTTGTTAGATATTGAAATTTTCGAGAAAACTCGCCACTTAAGGTATTCAAACATCTGGTTTTTTTTTTTTTTTTTTTTTCTTTCGGAGTACAAAACACCATTATGAACATTGATTCGCAAACAAACATGCTTTTTTCCGCGTACAGTCGACTCCCGCTACATCGCGATCCGACTTACACGAAATGGCTATAACGCGAGTTTTTCAGGAGCAACGAATTTTAGAGCTAAAGCGAATTTCTCGCTCTCAACACGAACATATTTGAAAGGAAATCGTGATGCTAAGTTTCGGCTTTGTTATTCACTACTAAACATTGACTTCGTGAATGTACTTTCATCCTTTCAGAATCATCACTGATTGCGCAAGTTCCCATACACCGCACTATAAACATAGCTTTGGTAGTGTGTATCACCACTTCTCATTTTTCTTTTATTTGTTTTAAATATGAAAGGTGATGAAATATTGTGGCTCCTAGGCACGTTGTTTGCTTTAAAGTTTGGAAATAGAAACAAAAAGCGAAAGTTTGCGACAATTTTAGAAGAGGTAATGATTTATGATACGCTTGAACAACTAGAAAGTGGGTCGAGGGTAGCACGATAATTAGATATAACTGAATATTTCATACGTATAATTAAAAGTCAAGAGAAGATAATCCGTATAAGTTCAGACCTTAGTTTTAATTTGAAGCTCGCAGAGTGTGTTTAAGCAAAATGCAAACAAAATCGGAATCTGCTCTTGTATTGTAGATTATACAGATTCTGAAGGAGGGGTGTTACCATAGATGTAAATGTTATAAAAGTAAATGCGAAGCTACTGTATTTTAAAAATATATTAGGACGATCAGATTGTGCAGTATAAATCATAATCTTCAATTTTAAGTTATAAATGTAACTTATTGTATCTACTGTAGTACTCATAGAGTGCAGTGCTTTATTATTACTACATACTGTACGTACCGTACTGTTTTATTTGTATGTCTCTCTTTCCCATTGATCACTGATTTTGTGCGTCGTAACAGTATTTTATGTTGAATGATGCAGCTTTTTTAATAATACGGTAAAAAATCAGCTCTTTATGTAAGAAACGGTAATATCTAGTTAAAAAATGGTTAAGAGTTTAAAAAGTGTTTAAAAATATCTAAAATGATTGCGTATGTTAATAAATCATATACACAACACTTTTCGACATACTTACACACCTCCTGATACACCTCCTTCGCGTAAGTCGGGATCCGACTTACGCGACTGTATATTGTCTAACAATATACAGTCGCAGACAAATATACAGTCTTTTAGACTGTATATTTGTCTAAATCAACCCGAAACATTACATGTATACGCATGAAACGAGGACAACTTTTCAAAACACTCTTTCCGTGTGATCGTTTAAATCAAAGTTTGTCTATCGTGTCGCAGTCCGCAAGCATGAACTTTTATTAGCAGAACATTGAATACAACACCATGATCATGTACGAGATGATCATTTCTTTAAAAATATGCTTAAAGTACAGATAAATATATTACGAAACAAAATGCTCAACTCATTTGAAATGAGGGAAAAGTCATCACTAATAAGACTATTAGTTCATGTCTTCCTCCCCTTAGAAATACATAATATAACTAAGCACGTTGATTTGAAAAATTTTCTTTCCCTCGTGTTTTTGAATCAAGCTGAAACATTACATGAATTTCAAACGAGATAACGTTTAAACTCTTTCCGTGTGATCGTTCAACTTTAATATTATTTATCGTCTGGTAGTCGGTAACCATGAATTTACTTTCTCAAAGCATTAAATACAACACCATGATCATAGGGTAACGACCGTAGTAATTAGCACTTTAAGAGTTTGTCCTTAAACTTACCTCTGTTTTCATTACTTAGAAAAAAAAAATATTCACTTGCAAATATTTTTGTATCAAAGAATGCACATCTGTTCATCTATTTAGTTCACTAAAAGCAAAAATATTTTGAATCGATATTTTTATAAAACATAAGTATAAAAAGTTACTAAAATCACCAGTAATTGGCACCTGATACCCCAGTGTATGACATCTTGTGATCCAGTAATTGGCACATGTTAATAAAACTGGAAAATCACTTTATTTTTCACCTTCAGATTACACACAAATTTTATCATAAGAAACAAAATGAATGTTAATCTAATGTAGGTAATTTTACATAAATTAATAATAAATCACACATTTTGACGTCGAAGAAGTATTTTGGAGAAATAAAAATAAAGCTGGAATGTTACATGAAAAACAAATCGAGATTATTGCTGTTTCATTAGTCGGTATGCAGTTTTGATTTTACGAATTATAGCTGTTTCCACAGAAAAGGAACATTAACCCGACGATTCTTAGGGACCATAAAATATGGAAAAGATTTTCTACACTCGCGATATCCGACTGTGATGGCCAAACATATTGTTTTTATTGTTTCTCTTTAAAGTACAACAGTATATTCTGTAGGATTCAAATCAATAGTGAATCCATATAATATTACTGCTGCTAAATAATCAGAAGTCAAACTAGTGACATATTGCACAACACATTAGTGTTTACAGGCACATTTGCCAATTACTGGAGGCTAGCAAAACTGAGGCACCAGTTAAATGGCATCAATCATTATTTCAAAAATCAAAAAGGAACAAAAAAATATTTTTACCTGCTCAAAGTGACACCTTTCAACTAAACAAAACTTTTGACAACGAAAATGTAAAATATATTTTAAGTCAGATTCTAATGGATCGATGCGCATGCTTCCCTTAAGCCAGAGAAAAAGCTTTTCCAACAAAAATGACTGATTTGACACTAGCCACAATTGTTTCTCTTTCCTATGCATTGCTACCATTTAGTAACATGAATTGAAGTTATAATCTTTAAAGTAAATGTGCATTCAGTTTGTTGCACATTTACTTTAAAAATTTGCCTTCTACTTTTAAAAGACTAGATATGAATCTTATTTTAGGACATTTCTGCTGGAAGTGCCAATTACTGGTGACCTGCCAATAACAGGGGGTGTTACCCTATACATTCTTTTTATATAAGATGAGGTTCCAGCAGAGCTAAATGTGGTACAAAAAGGCTACACGCATTATAATTTGAAAACAGAGAAAAGTCATCATTTTTAAATTAATTCAGGCTGTTAGATCATTAACACCATTGCGCTTGTTTATTTGTAAAGTCAATTATTGTTCCTCCACCCCAATGTTTGCCGACAGTAAGCTGGAGCACTACAGGTATTTCAAAGCGAGTCCAATACTTTTGAACTTCTTCCGAGTGACCGTTAAATTTTGTTAAACGTTTAACACAAGCTTAAATTCTACGACAACGAACGCTACACCATGATACGTGCTGGTTATCTAGAATATGCTTAAACTAGAACTGAAGGCATTAATACACTATTAACGCACGGGAGGGAGGGGGGAATATTAGAAATTAGAAGAGTCGTCGTTTTCAAGATATTCGTAATGTTAAACCATTTTTAAGATTTACTATCTTAATCATTTTCAATTTCTATACGAACATTATTTGTTAAGTCTAGAAGATTGTGACAGTTGGTCCCTTAATAAGTCGCAGGTTTTTTTTTTCCTTCTAAATTTTTTTAAGGTTTTTCAGAAGGTTTTTTGTTTTTTTCAAAATAAAAGCTTAATATAAAGCAGACTATGATCTGTAAGAAGAAATACCCATTAACTTAAGTTTTCTTTTAACTAAATCGAACTCCGACGAGGAAAGTGGTGCAACTCAAAATTTAGGTAAAACGCACTAACTATTGCTTTATAATCTATATATAAATCTAACGCTCTTTCTTGCCACACAATTCGCACAAAGTTAGCTTACATAACTGGTGCGTGGTTGCGTAAAAACGCTAGAATCTAACGACATATCATTACAATTTCATAGTTTGGAAGAAAGCTTTACAAACTTTGAATATGGATTACCGATGTACAGGCCGGACTGGACCCCTCAGAAGGGCGTAAACCTTGGAACTTCAGAGGGGCGCAAGATATTTCTGTACTCATTTAAACATTGTAGATGTATACGACAGGGTGCGAGGGTGAAAATATTTTCATGTGTCATTGCTCATTACAAAACTTCTGCATAGGTGATCCCACGAGTGGGGCATTAAAATTGTTATTTGGGTGTTTTGGGGATTTTTTTTTTTTGGGGGGGGGGGGAGTTCTCGTTCTTGGAATTCTAATGTTTTGCCTGCGATCTTTTTTTTTAATTTTTTTTTTTTATGTTTTATTGACCTTAAGAGGGGGAATGGTCTTTATTAGGAGAGTAGTGCAGGGTTTCCATTTAAGTGATTTATGTGATACTCTAAAATTACGGTCCGAGGGTTATTCCCCCAGAAGAAGTTTCGAAAAAATGATGTAAAATTCTGCATTTTGAAGCCTTTTAAGGGGAAATTGGAACTACAAAAATATCAGAAAAAAAATAGACAAACAAAGCTTATAAAAGTTACTTAATCGTTAGAAAATTAAGATAATACACAGTAAAAATTGCTTTGGGGTCTACAAATCAATGATTGTAGTCGGCAGAGCGAGGGAGGAGAAAAAAAAAAAATTGCTTATGTTTCTTGCTTACATCAACTTTCGGTGTGAGTAGTCTTTAATCACCTCTTCAACAGTGGTGCAACCAGAACTTTTTTTTAGGGGGGAGCATATTAAAAAAAAAAAGATTTAGATCTAATAGGGAAGAAAAGAAAGGGGGGTATGGGGGTTCTCCCCCGGAAAGTTTTTGAAACTTGTAGTTTTAAAACCGCAATTTAAGACTTTCTTTGCTGATGCTAGGGGGAAAAAGTACAGGGGTCTCGGCGGAAATTCTAGAAATTGAAGTCTTAAAAACGCGATTATAAGCCATATTTGTTGACTTTTGGGTAAGGGATGGAGCTTCAGGGACTGTCAGGATCGATTTTTGAATAACGGAATTTTTCAGAAATACTAAGCACTTCAGAATGCACTCAAAAGGACAAAATAACTTTTCTGGCATATTTTTTTGAGGGGAAAGTTTGGTTTGAAATGACTTGAGCTGCACTTTTCCTCGTTTGTGGAGTCATTTTCTTGGAATAATTGAAAACTACAGGAATACTTAAATAGTGTTCTTTCTGACCCAGATAAGTTATTTTGTCCCTTTGCGTGTGAAAAGTGCTTAGTATTTTTTTTTTTTTTTTTTTTTTTTTTTTTAAGAATTCTGTATTTTATTCTTTTATTCTGTAAATGTATTTCAGAGATAGAATAATCTTACTATCAGGAAATTTCACCTCTGTTTTCCATATAAATGCTTCATACCAAAAGGGAAAAAAAGCTATAACAATTAGAGCCATTTAAATATTAAAGGTTTGCAAAACTAATTCATATTTCACAACAGACAAAACACTCGTGATAAAGATCCGTATTTCTTTATTTAGCCCCGTTTTCGATTATTGACATACATAGATGAGGATAAAAAATCCAAAGAAAGCATTGATAGTGGATAAATATCATGCTTGCTCCAGAGAAACCTTGATTCAAAATTTTATTATGATTACTATTAATATTGCTGTTGTAAGGCAACAATATTTGTAACAATGGGTTTTGTATTTAAACATTTAATAGGGGAAATTACATGAAATTTGCTATTTTCCATCCTAACCGAAATAATAATTTTACTTCAAATTTTAATTTTTCAGCGTTAAGTTGTACCTTAAAATGAAGCAAATCATTTAGTGAAATCCAGAAGTCTCTCTATATATTTTCTTAAATTCAAATCTTAAAAACACGATTGAAGGACCATATCTTCTTATACTAGAGCCAGAAATTTTTCGAAATTAAAGCTCACAAAACTCAACTTTTAGCGATTTTTGAACTTGACCAATAAGCTGCAACTATTAAATATTTTAATTCAAAGATTTCTTTAAAATAAATTAGGATTTTCCCCGGACAGTATTATTTTGAAAATTGAAATCACTTTGTTTTCCCACTATACGTGTTCTTTTTTCCTCTTCAATAATAAAGAATAGTTTTTAAAAACATTTAGCTCAGCATTCCGGGGGGGGGGAGCTGTGGGTCCCTCTTCTGGTTGAGCCACTGCCCTCCAACCAAAAATCTTTTAATCTCTACATAGTATAAAATGAAGTGTCCAAAAACGTCTGTTTGTTTGAACTCTCAAAACTCGAGAACTACCCGGCCGATTTTGCTGAAATTTTCACAATTTGTTCCTTTAAGTCCTGAGAAGGTTTGCAGACAAGTTCGAAAACAATTCGATGAATAGTTCTTTTTTTATTCCAATTTAGGGAAAATTTTCACATAAATTCCCGAATATGGGGGTGAAAAATTACTCGCAATTAGTAACATCAGAGGCGTAGGAACTTAGTTTAAGTAGGGGGAGCTGAGACACATTATGCCATAACCAGAAAATAATTTGGGGGGGGGGCACTTAATTTTTTTCCCCATAAGAAATTAGCTTCTCTTTCCATCTCTCTCTTTCCCAGCAAAGTTTTCAATCATATTTAATAAATACATTGTATATGGAAATAATGAGGTGATAAAACTCCGGTTTTGAAAGGGGGTCGGTCAGTACTCGAAGATGAGCACGTATAAGAAAGGGGGTTCCGGGGACCCTCCCCGGGGAAAATTTCAAAATTCTTGTTCTAAAAACGAGTTTTTAAGCGATTTTTGGAATATTAAGGCGAGAAATGGTACGAATAAACTTCCCGGAAAATTTTTAGAAATTAATGTCTTAAAAACGGATTATATACTATATTTGTTAATGCTAATGAAACTAATATGACTCGAGGGATTTTCCTCGATCGAATTTTCAAATCGATTTACATCTCCCTCCCAATATTTCGAATTTGAGGATCCAAAATCGCAATTGTAGACAATCTTCAATGATGTCAGGGGAAAAGGCTGTTCTAGGGCTCTACTCTGGTAATTTTTCAAAAATAGTACTAGAGAGCGTTCTTCAATGGTGTTATCAGAAAAAGGTTCAGAGGTTCCTTCTCCTTATTTTTTTCGAAATTATAATCTCTAAAAAACGCGACTGCGGATGATATTTGTCAGCGTTAGGGGCAGGTCCCCAATAACAAAATGTGAGGCCCTAGGCCTGCAATAATTTCAGGGCTCCCTGAAGACTCTATTAGCCCTGTCGAATGCATTTTCGTGGGCCAAAGAACTATGTAAATTATTTATCATGTGCATTCACGAATCCCCTTCGGGGCACTCGAAATTGTGGCATGGTAAATTCGATACTGGCAAAATTAATAAAAATTCTCCTTTAAGGAAGGTCTTTTCTAAATAAAAAGTCATTATTTTTTTATTATTACTTTTAAAAATACATGGAATTTTTTCGTATAGTTGTAATGCTATGCATATTTTTTTCAGTAATTTGGGGCCCCTTAGGCCTGGCCAATTAGACCCAGGTCTAATTGTCCTGTGAGGTAATCAAGCCCTTGTTAAGGGCCGAGTAATTTTTTGAAATTGAATTTCCAAAAACGGAATATTATTTAATTTCCCATGTTATTGGAGAATGAGGTATTCAGGGACTCTCTTTCGGAAATTTTCAGGAAACCCAGTCCTGAAAACAAAATTTGAGGCGCTCTGTAATAATTTTGAAGGAAAGGAAGGACTTCGGCAGAGTAGCATTTAGAAGACTCTCTTATTTTCTGAGAACTAGAAAAAGGGAAAAGGATGAAACATTATGGTGGAGAAACAGAACGTTAGAAATGTGTTAAAATGAAGTGTTCGTTATATATTTTATTGTTCAGATAAATTTTAGTAAAAGTCTTTGAGAGAAACTAAAATATTGTAGGAGATTTTTTAATAAATGAAAAATAATAAATGAAAAGTTACAATTTTGGCATGAAAATATATCTGTAAGTGACAAAAAAATCTTAAATTAGGAAAGCAAAAAATATGAATAACTCTAACTTCGTAAAGTATTATGTTCAAAATTTTTCATTTCAATAAACTCGCACCTTTCAAAACAGATTTTTACATAGTAACTGTTTTTATAATCATTGAAAGATTTTAAGAATATTATAATAATAAAGATTTCACCGATTTTGATTTATGTGAATTTTTGTTCCTGTAGGGTAAGTACCTTTAGTATTCTTCGAATGATATTTATCTTTGCAGTTTTATAACTTCATGAAAAAATCTATCCCTGACGGTTTAAAATAAAATAAAGTAACGGGCACATTTTTTTTTTACTTTTTTACCGTGGGATAGTTTTAAAAAATGCGTTTTTTATCACAGCAATGATTTGCGCCCCCAAAATTAATTTCTGAGTACGCCGGTGATTTATGTTGTTTCTTTTGATAATATTTCCCATCAAAAAATAAATAAAAAATTTGTTTGAATAATATCTATTTCGGGCGCTACGTGTTCTCTATCTGGCAACAGATTACTTTTGGTTTCGATAGATCATCGAACAATGACATTTTTGCGATCTGATGGTACCTTTTGATCGAAACATAGAATTTAAACCCGAAATATATGTACGTTCATGATCCCTCGAGAATTAGTTTAGGACTGTTCATTGTTTTGTAACTACATAATTAGACTTTTGGGAAATCTTTAAAGAATTTTCTTTGTTCGAGGCTTGACTTTTTATGAAGGAGTGAAAAATGATCAAACCAGAGAAATAAACGACAGAGTAAAAAATAAATAAATAAATTTGTTTGTAAATGGGTATCCCCCCTCCCCGATTTCTTTTTATTTATTTATTTATTTTTTAATGTAGGTAATTGCAATGAATAAAGAACAATACCAATTGGTCTTTTAGTTTAACTTTCACGTAAAAATTTGCAAGTTTATTTTAATCAACCAGTTTCAAAGGACTCCGCTCGAAATTCTTTATATTGTGCCTAAGAAGTCAGATATCTTAAAATGAGATAAGTTTCTGGAAAGTTGAAATCGCTTGATTTGAACAAGTTGCTTACCTTAGTAACCTTTTTTATAGTTATGTCTGTATCACATTCCATATTATTCATATTTAAATGCAAAACTGACTCACTATTCTTTTTGTGATCATGCGACAAAAAAAAAACGGTATGCGAGGCAAAACTAATAAGAATGTGAACTAAACTGCGATGCCGCTCTCGAAACACGAGCTCAAGGTGGGGAGCAAACCCCTATCGGTACGGCACTGGTACTGATTTTTGCAGGCCGCGGGGCAAAGCCCACTTTTCCGCAGCCGGTAGGATAGCTTGTCTAAAATTATTTTAATCTTTTTCCGGGAATCAAGAGGTGTGTAAACAGTGAGAAAAAGGGTGAAGGTGGACTCAAGTGCACTGACCACTCCGTCTGTCCCCTGATTTTGTTGCTTATTGGGTGGAAATTCTTAGAAAAGGCAGATCACATTTTTGAAATCAGGTTTGAGGTAAACAATGTATGACAGAAAGCTGCTGTGCGAGAATTTTTCCGGGGGAGCTGAGCCAGTCTGAAATATTCCAGGGGGAGCTCAAGCTCCCCCAGCTCCCCCGGCTCCAACGCCTATGGCCCTTGGTGCCAAAACTCAGATGGATTTGAACCGAGAAACAAATGTTATGTACGGTACTTTCCGATCATTTGATTAGGAAAACCTCAAGCACCGATCCGGTCACAAGGTTTAACTACGACGAAAAACACGCGTTTTGCGTGAACCTAGTGAGAGAAACCCAATTTCTTTTAGTACTTTACTTTGAATTTTATCACTGGACCTAAAATCGTTGCTTTCGAGAAATGAAGGCTTCACTCTCTCTCATTATCATAGTAGGAAAAAGGAAATTTCATTACAAAAAGCAGAGCTGGCTTTCTTATTGTCCTTTGGCAACGGGTTAAATATTTGTTTCAGTACTGGCTCAACAATAGGTTAAAATAAATTTTAATCATTTGGGAGATATAACCATCCAATGTTTAAATTAATTAATGAACAGAAACGTTTCCGATTCGATTCATCGCGCTTCGAAACCATGCTTGCCACAACTTAATTACACACAAAAAATTTGATCAAAATCTGTCCAGCAGTTTAAAAGCCTTATGGTGACAAACGTCCGCACAGAAGATTTTTATATATTAAGATAAAAGAGTTCAAGAAAATCAGCACTACCATTAAAATGAAAAATAAACTACCAACTAAATTAAACATTAAAAACTCTATAAACACCAAACATTCAAAGTATCTTTAAGCATACCCCCGCAACCAAATCGACTCATGGGGGGAGGGGGAGCAAGAGGTATGGGGGCGCTCGCTCTGAAAAAATAACACTAAGTTAAAATTTTAAAAAAATCTTATGGAGGGGGTGCATTTATAAGTAATGCGGGAGGAGGGGTACTGAAGTCTATGTATACTACTGCCTTGAAGCCACAGCTGCTCTATTTTAAATTGCCCAGTTGATATTTTAATAGTTTTTAGATGGCATGAAACAGAAATTATCCAAAGCTATCCAAAATTAAGAAATCATTAAATTCATTTAAAATTAATTATATCAGCATTAGCCTGGAGTAAATTACTAAGGGGTTTTTATATTATTTTTGTTTTGCTTTGTTTTCTATTGCATTGTAACTGTTTTGTCAACTGAATGAACTTTGGTAATCTAGTTTTGGCTACACAAGAGTCGTGCATGCTGTGGTGGAACAAACAGAATACGATGCTGTTGCATAGTTATGTGCATATTTCAGTTTAAAGTTTCTTTTCATTTTAACAAACTTTGTTTTTATCTCCTTCATCAGCCTCTGATTTTTTTTTCATAACATTAACCAATCACAATCACCTGGCCAAGATTTTTTTTAATTAATGAAAAAATGTCAGCCAACAAGTACATGATTAACATGTTGTTTAAATTATGTAAATCTAATGAAGTACAGTCAACTCCCACTACAACGTGATCCAACTTGCGTGAAATGGCTATAACGCAGGAATCGTAATGCCAAGTTTTGGCTTTGTTATTGACTACAACAAACATTGACTTCATGAATATACTTTCATCCTTTCAGCATCACTGACTGCTCAAGTTCCCACACATCATACTATAAACATAGCTCTTTATTAGTGTGTATATATCTCTCTATCACCACTCCTCATTTTTCTTTTATTTACTCGTATTCTAAATATGAAAGGTGATGAAATATTTTGGCACCTAGACACGCTGTTTCATCTAAAGTTTTAAGAGGGAATCAAAAAGTGAAAGTTTGCGACAATTTAAGAAAAAGTGGGTCGAAGGTAGCACAACAGCTAGGTAGGAGAGAATCTTTCATACGTATAATTAAAAGTCAAGAGAAAAAGGCAGGACATTAGTTTAATATGAAGCTCGCATAGTGTTTAAGCAAAATGCAAACAATATGAAACTGGAATCTGCTCTTGTATTGTAGATTATAGAGACCCTGAAAGAGGGATGTCACCATAGATGTAAATGTTATAAAAGTAAATACTATATATAAAAGTATATTAGAATGACGATCAGATTGTGCAGCATAAATCATCTTCAATTTTTAAGTAATAAATGCAACTTATTGTATTTACTGTATAGTACTTTTACAGTTCAGTGCTGTATTACTACTACATACTGTACGTACTGTACTGTTTTATTTTTATGTCTCTCTTTCACATTGATCATTGATTTTGTGCATCGTAACAGTATTGAATATTATAAGCTTTATTAAAAATACGGTAAAAATTCAGCTCTTTATGTAAGAAACGGTAATATATAGTTAAAAAATTATCTAAAACATTTTAAAAGGTGTTTAAAAATTTCTAAAACGATTGGGTATGTTAATAAAAAAAATTGCACACAATGCTTTTCCATAATGCGAAATTTCGACTTACGCGAGGAATCTTGGAACGCATCCCTCGCGTAAGCCGAGATCCGACTGTAGTCAGACAGACAGTGACAAGCATTGTGTTCCAGTCTCCCATGAAAAGATCCGTTGACTTGACTTTGAATGATAGGGTAATAGAACATAGCTTAAATAAAGGCTTTATTATTATTTCAACGACATGATGCAAGTTAACAAAATTTGTCAAACAATTTATGAATAAAATCAAAAACAATAACAATCAACAAATGAAAGCTCTGAATTTCAAAAATACTTGCTTTCTAACAATGAAATAACACAAAATGAAATGATTCTTGAGTAGGGAAAACCCCCATTAAAACATTGATCATTCTAATAAAACATAATAATCATTGACAAACAACTATTTTTTAAAAACATTGGCTAGTTAGTCTCTACAGAAGCATTGGGGAGGTATTTTAATAAAACTCCAACCAAAATAGTTTTTGGTTAAAAAAAGATTAAGCTTTAACCTTACATTTTACTTGGATTAACATGCAATTGAAGTTCAATTATGAGAATTTGAAATGTCACTAAATATTGAGCAATGACTAATAATACACATAAGACCATTAATAGCTAAACATGCCATGCTCATGGTTCAAAAGAAATACACAGTCTACTTTTTAAATTTACTTCTCTAAGTATTGAATCATAATTTATGTTTATATATTTCTCTCTCATAAAGGGTCTTCACAAAAAAATTAAATATTTTTTTACATTTCCAACAGCATCGACAGTACGCTTTCCTATTCCTATGAAACAAAAAGCAGCCAAAGTATATATTCTGTAAAACAAGAAATTGAATTTTGCTTCAATAAATACATAGCGTGAATGTTAAATTACATACTATTATTAAATTTGCAATCATATAGTACAAATTCATACAAATACCATACCTTCAGAATCATTCGAGTGTTTTTGCTTAAGACATGCCTCTACAGTAAACTGCAATGTATTATATATATATATCCTAAAATAAAGTAAAATAAGATTTTTGGGCCCCTTTTTCAAACGATAAAATACATTTGAATCTAGGTCATGTAATATATTCGTAAGATTTTCAGATTTTCAAATGGCAATCTCTTAAAAATTGCTTTTTAATGCATATGGGACTTTGAAACAACTTAACATTCAAGTTACTATTCCTTCTACAATTTCGTAAATTTTCCTTGACCTTGAAATAATAAACTTACAATGATTAAGAAAACTTCAGATTTTTTTTTTACGATATTGATAGCATTTCTATCACTTCTCAACAGTTAAGAGAAATTACATATTCTAATCCTCTTGAGCCTTAAGATACTTTAACTATTTTGTTTTAGAGACATCAAGCATAAAATCTTTTCCAAGAAATATTTACAGAATAAAATCAACTCTATTTTTATAAAGCATGAAAATGAGCAGTAAACTGTTTATAAATTAATTAATCATTTGTATAAACATAAAGTTTCTAATTTTATGCAGAGTTTTCAAACAAAACAACATACTTTCTTGAAATGACAGATATGGTTCAAAATATAACGAACAAAATCAAAAGTTTTAAGCCAAGTAATAAAATTAAAAAGAAAAGGAAGAAACTTAACATTTACTCTTTTATTAATCTGCAATTTTATAGCATATTTCATCATTATGACATTGTATATCATACGGAATCTAGGCACATAATTTAAACTTTTACCACGAGAAAAGGCAAGAACATACACTCTCTTTACATACATATATATATGTGTGTGCTTGTGGAGTTAAAATATTTGCTAATAGTTTGGCCAATGCATGTTTTCTGAAGAGGGAAATTCAAGCTTCAATGAGACATTTCTAACAAAATATTAATCTTTCTTTGGTGATATTTCTTTGCCTTCTGTTATTATGATCAACTTCAAGAAATTTTTAGATTCTTTTTTTTTTTTTTGTCATATTTATTAAACTTTAGAAAAAAGGCAAACAAGATGGTGTCAATTGCTCCCCTTGACCCTCACAAACAATAGAGCAGAATATATTTAAAACTTGAAGAATTCAATTGAAATGCGACATACTGAATCTATGCCTTTTAAGGATAACCATTTACCTTTAAACAAATAGGCTAAAATTTGAAAAAAAAAAAATAAAACTGCACATTTCGAAAAATAAAGTACTAAAATGACTCATTTAAAAAAAACCTGCATTATCATTCTTCAATGATTTGAAAAGTTTACTTCAGTTGCACCACTGAACAATTTTTTTTAAAATAAACTGCTTCCATGCCATAGAGAGCAATTCATCAATCTTCCAAGAAGCGTTCTCCTTTGATCATGGCTTTTAAAATCCTGGTGTGGCCAGTGTCTGAGCTAACAGCTAGCATCACATCATCATCTTCTGTCGTGAAGACTACAGCTCCGGTGACCCCTGGGGCGGGAACTTCTTGCACTATCTGAAAGCCATTCTGACCTCTGAGCTGGAGCATATAAATCACCTGCAATTGCCTGCTGCAGGCAAGTACGAATACCTCCCCTGAAATATAAATTAAATGTTGTCTAATTCACTTTTTTAAAGTAGGGAGGGAATTCCCTCTAAGCTTTAAGAAAAAAGGGATAACAGTTTTTATCAGTAGAAAAAACAGAAATGGATTTTTGATGCAAGACCAGGGATTTTCGACAGGCTAGAATCAAACCTGGGACCCTCTTGTCACAAGTCTGATACTTACCCCTCAGGGTACCATACCCCTACAAGCATTTACCAATAGCCCAATTATGACATACAGAAATTGCAGGAACTTGTTATTAACCAATCTTGTTATAGACATGAAGGTAATTGCAGCTTCATGGAGAGGCCATACCAGCTATGTTATTGACTGTTCCAAACAGACGAGCCCAAAACAAGGATGAAGCTGCAGTCACTGGATGTCATAACAGGGTTGTGCTGGATATACTTGTACTGTTAGTTTGTAGGGCTCGGTCGATGGCATTTTTTGGCTGATAGGCTGATGCTGATTGTTTAAAGATGGTCGATGGCTGATTGCAGATTGTTTTTCTCCAAATAGCTGGCAACCGATGCCGGTGGCAAAAAAAAAAAAGGAAATAAATTGCAAAGATAATCAGGGATTTGAATGATCATTTATTCATTTCACTTTACTTCCTTTCTATGAATAGAGAATTGTAATCACAAAAAAAAAATCAAATTTCAACCTGAATTTCTATTTTACGATCACCCAATTTAAAGTTCACAACTTTTTCTGCACCTCTGTATGTACATATGTACCTAAGAACTTATAGATGACTGAAATATCCATTTTGAACATCTCCTCAGTTAATTATTGCAAGTTCTCTCGTGATGTCTTCATGCGCATAAATTTCCGTCACTCAAAAACTTTACAAAAGAGTAAGTTGAAAATTCATACATACGTAATATGATCCAAAAGTTTGGGCACAAGTTGTATAAAACTTTATCCCGAATAGTTCACATAACCGAAGCACATCTATCTACAAAAATAGTCACCTTGAGCGACTATGCACTTTTGCCATCTTTCGTATTGCTTTTGGAAGCACCTTTGGAAGCCATTTTTCACAACCTCCTGTAAGGCCTCTTGCCTTGCTCTTAAATAATCGCTAAATATTTAAGAAATGCTTGAAACGACAAGGGAAGGGGGAAGGGGCAAGTTCACCCTCTGATTTTGGTGTAGCTCGCAACATTATACTTCGTCCCCAACTTCAGCCTCATTTTTTTCAGTACAGAACCACTATCACCAACGCCTCAAGAAGAGTTTCTGAATCTACTTCAGCACTTCCAAAGAAAAAAAATCAAAACTCTCTTTGATTTCCGAATTACGTCACCATTCAAAACATCTTTAATCAATTTCTTACATTAATGCTTTAAATTCTTCCTAAACAATAGATAAAGTTTGGGGGGGGGGGAAATCTCTAATTTTATGAATGGTGTTAGTTTTAAATAACTCGGAAGTACAACTAGAGTTTAATTTCAGAACTAGAGGGAGAGGAAGGGGGGCACGCAAGTGTTCTCGGAAATAAAAAGATAATCTTAAAATATAAGAATTCAAAATAATCATAAACATTGTTGATGTCCAAGATTTCAAAGCGATTGCAAACAAAAACAGCATTTTTGAGGAGGCTGCAATTGGATTCAAAATACTTTTTAAAATCGAGGCTGCTATGAAGGGGAATACAGTGAAATACGTATGTTTCATGAACAATATGTGGAAGTTGGTAAACACGATGAAGTATGAAGTGAAAAGGGGGGCGCTTGAAACCAGCGCGAGCGCCGAGACCACAGGTCTATTGTACTATCCCCGCTTAGATTACTAAAGGAGCCCAGTAACAGAAATAAATCTCAGCAGTTGCCTAACCGAAATTCTAGGCAATTCCCAGGGATCTAAGTAAGATATCCCAAGTGCTCAAATCTTTGTGCAGAGTAGAAGTCACATTCACATAGCACATGAATTGAGCTTTCATCAGCCATATGACATCCTCGACACGAAGGGTTGTCGGTAACACCCATCAGATTAAGGTGCCTATTAAGAGAGCAGTGTACAGTTAGTAACCCAACAGACTTCTTGATCGCATTCCTGCTCAAGTTAAGCAGTCCCTTAGACCTGAGCAAGGGAGGCTGCTGGTTCAGAGTCATGGCCTGTCTTTGGTAAACACGATATATATATATATATAATAAAAGTGAAAAATATTGAAAAGATCACACCAAGAGCCCATAGATGCGCAACGCAGCAAAACTAAAAAGCCAAGTAAATATAAAATTAAGCAAACAGAATTGCAAATATTAAACAAATTATAAATTATGATGACAAAAAGGAAAATTGCAAACAGCTATTAAGTAGAAAAAGATAAAGTATGAATCCAGAGCTCATCAGCCGTGGAGGATTCATTAAATATGGTCAAAAGACCAAAATTTTTAACTAAGAACTAAAGAAGAATGTTTAAGCTCCAGTACATGCAATATAGAGTAACAATGGGCAAAAGCACCACTTGTTAAACTAAAAACAATAAACTAGAGCTCAAACCTAAAACTAAAAGCAGGGGGTTTCGTCTCGACTAATCAGGAAAACAAGTTCCGATAATTAGCCTTCCACAGGACAGGTACTGTCCCGTGGAAAAAAGTGATCAATTTACTTAATATGCTTGATATTAATTACTTAGAAACTTTTGATTTTGAAAACCTCTTCACCAATATCCCACTCATTGAACTTTTTTCCTCTGTATCAGAACTTTTTAATTCGGTCAAGGATTCCCTTGATTTTAATGAATTGTTTTTTCTTGGTCTTTTTAAATTTTGTATTTTCAATAATTTTTTCAAAAATGGTAATTCATGTTTTCTACAAATTAATGGCATAGCAATGGGAGCTAATTTTAGCTCTACATTAGCCAACCTTTTTCTTTTATATTATGAGAGAAAATATTTGACAATCCTTCCTCTACACCTCTTTGTTGCAGATACATAAATTACCTTTTGTGTATAAATTTTCCTAATTTTTCTGAACTTAGCAAAACTCTTTATCATAGTTCCTTAACGCTCAAAAAGACCAGTTCTAATCAAAATAGTTTTAATTTCATGGATATCAACATACAAATTGACTCAAATTGTTCCACTACGCGAATTCAATTTCACAGTTAACAGCTTACAAGATTTTTCATTCTGCTTAAGCAAAAAGGTTTTAATTGGCATTATTGTTTCGCAAGCTATCAGAATAAAAAGAATTTGCAATACCATTTCTGCATTTAAGCAAGAAATTTCAGTACTCAAAAACTTACTTTTTAATAATAACTTCCCTAAAAATCTAATTGAAAACATTTGCTTAAGTATAGCCTTCAATGAGCATTTCGCTTCTTTTGAAACTGTTTAACTGTGTAAATGTATGATACAACCGTGACAAACCATTTTTTATGAATCACCGGGGTGGATGAATTTTTTACACGTGGGAAACAGGCGACTCTGTATGTTTATGGATTGATTTCTGGATATGGTTTTATGTTTTTAATGTTACGTTGACAACTGGAATGTATTTTTATCAGGTTGAACAATGGATTGGGCTAAGTTTACGTGGATTTCAAGGTAAGACAATTTTGTTATAGGCAGGTACTGTCCCGTGGAAGGCTAATTATCGGAACTTGTTTTCCTAATTAGTCGAGACGAAACCCCCTGCTTTTAGTTTTAGGTTTCAGTTCTAGTTTATTGTTTTTAGTTTAACAAGTGGTGCTTTTGCCCATTGTTACTCTATATTACATGTACTGGAGCTTAAGCATTCTCTTCTAGTTTATAGTTAAAATTTTGGTCTTTTGACCATAATTATTGAATCCTCCACGGCTGATGAGCTCTGGATTCACTCTTTTTCTATTCCTACTTAATAGCTGTTTGGATTTTTCCTTTTTATCATCATTTGTTATTTATAATTTGTTTAAAAGTCAAAAGTTAATAAAATTTGTCTAAGCTAAAAACAATAAACTAGAGCTCAAACCTAAAACTAAAAGCAGGGGGTTTCGCCTCGACTAATTAGGAAAACAAGTTCCGATAATTAGCCTTCCACGGGACAGTACCTGCCAATAACAAAATTGTCTTACCTTGAAATCCGCGTAAACAAATCCTGTCCGTTGTTCAGCCTGATAAAAAAGCCAATCCATTCGTCAACAAAACATTAAAAATATAAAAACGTATCCGGAAATCGGTCCAAAGACATACCAGGCCGCCTGTTTCGCACGTGTAAAAATTTATCCACCACGGTGATTCATAAAAAAATGGTTTGTCACGGTTGTATCATACATTTACACAGTTAAACAGTTTCAAAAGAAGCGAAATGTTCATCAAAGGCTATACTTAAGCAGATGTTTTCAACTAGATTTTTAGGGAAGTTTTTATAAAAAAGTAAGTTTTTGAGTACTGAAATTTCTTGCTTAAATGCAGAAATGGTATTGCAAATTCTTTTAATTCTGATAGCTTGCGAAACAATAATGCCAATAAAAACCTTTTTACTTAGGCAGGAGGAGAAATCTTGTAAACTGTTAACTGTGAAATTGAATTCACGTCTTTTATCATAGATTGTAGTGGAACAATTTGAGTCAATTTGTATGTCGATATCCAAGAAATTAAAGCTATTATGATTAGAATTGGTCTTTTTGAGCGTTAATGAACTATGATAAATAGTTTTGCTGAGTTCAGAAAAATTAGGAAAATTTATACACAAAAGGTCATCAATGTATCTGCAACAAAGAGGTGTAGAGGAAGGATTGTCAATTAAATATTTTCGTTCATAATATAAAAGAAAAAGGTTGGCTAATGTAGAGCTAAAATTAGCTCCCATTGCTATGCCATTAATTTGAAGAAAACATGAATTACCATTTTTGAAAAAATTATTGAAAATACAAAATTTAAAAAGACCAAGAAAAAACAATTCATTAAAATCAAGAGAATCCTTGACTGAATTAAAAAGTTCTGAAACAGAGGAAAAAAGTTCAATGAGTGGGATATTGGTGAAGAGGTTTTCAAAATCAAAAGTTTCTAAGTTATTTATATCAAGCATATTAAGTAAATTGATCAC